>NC_045701.1:36553406-36598406 GCF_009834535.1 Camelus ferus | reverse complement strand
AAATTTAGACATCCAAATCATGTGCAATAAAAATGTCAAGGTATCTTCACTTAAAATTCATGGTAAGGTAAGTAATACTAGGAAATAGACCAAAATAATACAAACATAACAGTAAACTAATGCTACTTTTTTCTGAGAGAACTAAATTATTAAGTTGGAATTTGGAAGTCTGGAAATCCAAAGAAATAAGTCAAACAACAAATGAGGCCTCCAAACCACTATTTTGCTGTCAAAATCAATAAAGCAACTATGGGAAAATTCTTTGATATCATCAAATCTTTCAGATATTTTGAAATACGTGTCTAATGTGGAGATGCAATGCATGCCTCATTCAAGATTTTGACAAAGACAAATAGCATACAGGTGCAAAAAATTCCCTATTTTTTAACCTTAACTATATACCCACATTGTCTATTTTTTTCATAAGAACTGCTTCTCTTTATTCAAGTTGCTAGTATCTTCTCTTTTAATGATTTTCCATTGTTACCAGCATCATAACGATCCTATTTGTCAATTCCTTCCAGCCTCTACATTTGATACACCATGCTGATTTTACGTATTTCAGTCGGTTCAACCATTATTATATACTAAATATAGTTCAACTAATTTAAAATTATTTGAACTGCCAAGCTTAGAAAATTCACTTAAGAAAAATTAATCTCAATTGATGTCTTCCAACATGATTTCCTAAGGTTGAATCTCCAAATATTAATCCATTGATCATTTTGACTAAATTTATTGATCAAATCATTTGGAAAAAGATAGTCTCTCTGAATTAATAGGGGAAATAGAGATATAAACACAATATAAAGCAGGGATGGAAGAAAATTTAAATATACAATGTAACATGTTTTGTATGAGGATCATGGGTTAACTTCTTTAAAGTGGTGTGCTCTTGGGAGACTTCCCTTATGTAAACTTTCTAAGTTTCATCTGTAAAATAGGAATAATAATCCACTTTGCAGGAAGTGTTTTATTGCAAATGTACGTTAACATGATTGGCACGTTGTAGGCACTCATAGAATGAAAGCTGTTATTATGATCCATGGAATGAAGAAAAGGAAATACGTGAAGTGATGGTGGAAACAGAGGAAGAAAGAGCCCTAACTTCAGGGTTTTACGTATGAGTATAAATCAGTGTTTCAATCATATTGGCCTCTTATAAGTATCAGGCTAGCAAAAATAATGTTATTGATTAAATAATTTGAAACACATGATTTGGGTTGGGGCTAGCGATATCATGGACTTCTCCAGTCACTGTCTCCAAAAATGTTTTTCTTTTCTTTTCTATTAATACCTTTGAACTACTCCAAGCTTCTATTTTTGAATGTTCATCACCTTAGGACTCTTGCATATCTATTTTTTCTAAAGTTTCTATAGGTCTCCTGAATTATTACCTTCTTTATTTGCATTGAGACAAACAAGTTTGAAATGGCAGACATCTTTCAGTTATTTCTACTACCCTGCTCAACATTATTTTTATCAACAATAATTCAGAAAATTATTAGATTTATCATTAATTTAGTTAGGCAATGATTTTCTAGATAGGATTATAAAATCTGAGACATACAGAAGCTTTTGGCTCACCAGAAGTTAATTTGAAAAATCCAGTAAGAGTCGATATCAAGCTGTCAAAAGGCAACCTAAATATTTTTAAAAGTTAAAATCTCTTGGAAAGATAGATTTTCATGGTATAGTTTCTCCATAATTCTTGGCTCTTTCCTAAATCGCTTGTAAAATTTTCTAGTTTGAATATACGTGAAAAATTTTTGTAAGTGAAAAATAAACTCAAGGATAGTTTTGTAAGATTGGAAAAATCTGTTTTATTTTGATTTTAGTAATTACAAACTCCCAAAGCCCCTTATCTGTCATTTAATTAAAAAATTGATGAGATGATGTTTTTCCCTAATGCAAGATTCAGGAAGGTTTTTTGGGGTTTTTTTTTGTAACTCAGTAGTTATCTTTATTAACATAGTATATTTGATGACTATTTGCTTCTGGTAAAATTTCTATGATTCACCTACTAAATAACAATTGCTTTTTTCCTTTTTTAAATTTTTTTAATTCAGAAAGTCTAACTTTATTTTCTTGGATATCCAAATGGCTTTGAAGAATTCCCAACTATAATAATGAATAAAATGCAGTTGGGGAATGAACCATATATATTTTTGGCCGATTTTTACAAGTGTTGTTCTGTTCTCTTAAAGCACTAGTCTTTGAAATTTTTCCTTCATATAAGATGGAAAGCAATATAAATAATCTATCTGACTTAAAGGATATGGGAAAAAAGAAAGAAAACTTGATAGGTTCTTGCACTATCATAAATTATGTGAAACATGAGAAAAGCGTGCATACATAACACCTTTCCTGTCTGGCTTCATCTGTATTCATTTGTTGTCAAAACAGGTTTCCATATTTAACTTCTTTTTTTGATTATGCCTTTTACTTTATTTTATGGAATGATATGTTATTATCTCTGAAGTGTAGATTTCTGCCAAGTTCTGTGCACTTCAGTGTTAAGAGTATGGCCCACAACTCTGGGAATCTTTGTTGAAGCTGTAGAAATAAAATGAATAGTATAAAAGCTTGATGGCATCTGTGGATAGGAAACTCATTAAAGGCCCCAGCCCTCTGTTTTATTTCTAATCACATTTTCCCTGTGGGATTTCAATGTCTTGCAGGATGAAACCAGCAGGACTCATTACTTACAAAACAATGTTTAGAGTCCTTTCGTGGTGCTGGAATGCTTCTGCCAGTCAGGTAAAGAACCTAGGCCTTTATCCTTTTGGGGACAATGCCGGCCAGCTCACAAACTGCTTGGAAAAGTCATGCTTTGAATGTAACTGCAGGTGTTTCTCCGCAAAGGCTGTTGGTTGGTACCCTCCTATGCAATGTACAATGGGATAATAGAAAATTCACTTTGGAATTCAAACAAAGTCTTAGAGAAATGGAAATAATAGGAACACAATTTTGAGACTTCCTTAGTTTTTCCCACGAACTATGGACCATGACTAATACCCTCGGGGCAAAAAACATCCCTTTGCCTTTAAGGGTTGTATACAATTCAGTGTTTCAGATAAATAAGTTCCATGACCTCACCAGTTTTGTGACTTCCATTCATTTACTAGAAAATAAATTTAAGCAAGAGAGGAATACCCTGTTATGGATAGAACTTCAAAATGCTCAATCTAATAAATGATCAATACATTTGCATATAAAGTAGAAGAGGTTTTTTTTTTTTCCTTTCTAAAAGAAATCATTGCTCTAACTGGGTTCCCTAAATCAAATTAGTATAGTTCTGACTGAATTGCCTTTCTCTCTTTGGCACTGTGGCTAGTGGCATTTTGGAAATATTCTTAGAACTTGTGAAATTCCTGCAAGAATAATAAGGACCTTGCTATTGTGGAATCAAAGAGATTCAATCACTTAAAGTAGTACTATAGGCTTGTCAAGTGGAATTGCTTTTACAGATTTGCTGAATAACTCATCCATAATGGCTGAAAATTTCAGCCATTTTGTTAAAACACCCAAGGCAGAAGAGATTAGTGCACACCATAGAATAGCATATGTATAATCGCGAAGAAGTTTAGACCACGTCGGCACCATGAAGTACCATTTAAACATCCCAAGCTCGAGTCATTACATTATGGGAAACAATGTGGGCTATCTAAAAAATGAAGTGTGGCTTGCCCTTCACTAGCTGATGAGACTTCAATAGCGTTGAAGCTTGATAAAATGTATTTCTAAACAAAGTTGCTATCTTTACAGCTTATCTTTACAGAGGAGAAGGTCATGTAGAATTTGTCTGGAGGGAATCTGAAAACGGTTAAATGTGGCAACGATAGACAAAAAGTTGAACAGTGAGGAAGTGCTAACCTAGTTGTTGAAGAATTAATATCAATTAGATTCCTATTAATAATAATAGGATAAGCTGAGAACAAACATCTGGGTTGCTAAAGTGAGACACCATTAAGCTCTTTGCTTTTAAACACATTTTTGACAATGGAGACATGTATGTTATTTGTCAACGGGTAAGTTTCAACTCGTGGACTTCCGGTGTTTATTTTCACAATTCAATGTGAATTCTGAAAAAGAATCAGGAAATAAATTGCCATTTCTAAAATTGTCCCTCAGGCCTCTTGCACTTCGCAGAAGCTATTGTGAAAGTAGGTCTGGGGGGTGGGGGTGGGGAAGCATATTTTTAAATGTCAAATTCACCTCTCATTTTCTACGTAGAAAATGTCATGAATACTATACTTGAATTTGTACAAAGGCTCAAGTGGACTTCATGGAGAATAGGTTTTTTTTCCCCACTTATACTTTGAATTTTGAATTTGGGGGGTTATATTTATCTTGAGTTGTATATGGCATTCAGTGGAATAAAAACATGAATATAGAAGTTATCTTCAGCTCGAATTTAAATTCATCTGCTTATTACCTTGTTTAAACAATAAAAAGGGAAAATATTCCCCAGGAAAGATATTTAAATACCAGTTTGTAAACAATGATGTCACCTTGTAATTTGAATGAAATATTAAATGGAAAGAAGAACAGATGAATATCAGAATATATTATGAATAGTGTAAATACAACAGAAGGGTATTTTCTATCAAAAGAAAGGTGGTAAGAAATTTAATAGATATAATTCAGTCTCAGTAAAATTAGTACATTTGGAAGAGGATATACAGAAGTCATTTAGCTTTCCTGTTCCAAGAATTGCAGAAGTCTATACACATTCAGATTAAAAAATTGAGTCACAAGGATGATAACTCAATCAACAGTATCTTTTGGTTTTTACTGTTCACATAGCTCTTGCCAGAGGTCATGCAGTAGGTCAGTTGCGCTGTCAGGAATCCAGCTTTAATTCTAGCACTCTTTCTATCACACTCCTACATTCTCCAAAGCAAAGTTGCCTACATGGAAAGGATTAGAAAATTTCTCTTGCACACAAAGCTATTTAAAAAAAAATCAACTAATTAACCCATCTAATGAGTCATTCAGTAGTAAAAGCAGGATTTATTTGATATGTTCCAAATAGGCCAGTTATTGCTGCCTCTTCTTCCAAAGCACATCAAGTCCCTCTCTACCAAGCTTTCTCATTCCGGTTAGCTGTGCTTAGGATTTTACAGGAAGCCAATAAATAACTTCTTTTTCTCTCCCTAGTTTAGGCTCAATTAAAAGATACGTATTTGAAGCAGCTGGACGGAGCTCAAAAGGTCAGTTTTATTACTGGGGCATGGTGGAGTGGAGGAGGGGAGGCCTGCCCTGCTCTGTTCTCACAGTTGCCAGGAGAACTTTGGTCCAGTAGCTAGGACAGTGTGTGGATGAGGAGGGCCCTGCACGAGAGGTCCACCACTACGAGCAGCACCAGGGAGGTATGCAAACAATATGGGCTGTAGACTCAGACCCGGGCTTGAAGTTCCAGCTCTGCCACTTAACCGGACTGTGACTGTCGGCAGTCTTAAGTGACCAGGCCGTGGGACGCAGGTCAAAGTTCACAGTAACTTGCATGTGTGTGAGGTTAAGAAGTAAATGTACGCATGCGCTAGTAGCATGAGTCAGCATTACGAACAATACGCATGCGCGGGCATAGTGAAAGGTCAAGTGCGCACACCTGAGTGCGCTGGCCACCCGCTTGTACTGCAGTAAGGTGCTGTTTCGCTCCATGTGGGCTCCTCGTGCCTTCTTCTGGTTGGGCGGCTCACCTCCTCAGTCCCTCTCCTGCCTCCCGTGGCAGACAGTGAGCTTGGCACATTACTTGACTTCTTGTAGCCTCATACTTTTGTATGTGAAAATGGTACTGAGCTTTAGATCTGTTGTGATGATGACATTAAGAACTATGGTACGTGCAGGACATGCAGTGCTGGAATCATACATTTTCGTTGCTTTCCTCTTGTTTCTTTTTTTTTAATTTCTTATTTATTTTTATTTTTTAAATTTTGTTTCCTTTTTTAAAAAATGTTTTTCTTTCTTTTTTTCTTAAGTGGGGGAGGTAATTTTAGGTTTATTTATTTGCTCATTTTTTGAACACAGGTACTGGAAATGGAACCCAGGACACTGTGCATGCTAGGCATGCACTCCACTACTGAGCTATACCCTCCCCCAACTTTCCCCTTAATTTCTTAAGGGTGAAAGACACTTTGCTTATTTTAACAGCCTCAGCTTTGACATCCTGATTCTACACCAGCCAGCATGGGAGACAGGAGGGAAAGAGCTTTGTTCCTCCCGACGTGTGCCCATCACACTTCATGGCTGAGCGATGACTGTCATGTTGTTCTGCTGCTGCTACAGCTTGTATACCAACCACTGACTGTTCTCATGACAACACCACGAAGGGAAACTGTCACGATTCCCATTTTCACAGGTGACAAAGAGACGTAACAAAGTCATGGAACTTACCTAAGGTAAGAGTTTCTCAGAGTTCAAGTGGAGATTCAAGCCATGTGCCCTACTTCTAGAGCTGAAATTAACAACTGTATTAGATGTGGAATTGGAAAGATTTGATCACTTTTTTCCATGGTTTCTGTTATGATCAAGCACATGTATTTTCAGGTTAAAAGTAGAGTCCAAATCTGTGAGGAAACACAGAAGCACATGTGGGAGAAGCCAAGGCTTAGGCCTGAACCTTGTTTTTCTGGGTAAGAGCCACAGCCTTCCACCTGGGAATAACAGTTCCTTTATACTGCAACCTCAAGTCAAGCCACCATTCCTGTTCTCTTGGGAAATAATCAATTCTGGTTTTGCACCTTCCACTTTAAATAAGTCTGGCTCAATAATCAATGGTTGTGGAGGAGGAGATGGGCCACCTGCCTCCTTGGCTTTTCTGTGTGGTCAGCAGGAGGCTGTCCCCAATGTCTGTTGACCTCTCTGTGGAGAACAGAAGTGAATGTGAGCGCCACTTTCTTTTTTATCCTCTTCATTAAGACTGCTGTTACTTTCAGATTTTCTTATGGACATAGTACTTAAGATTTACAATATATTTTCAATGTCTTGAATGTTTCAAAACTGTGCTCAAGGTGATATCATTTTAAAGGAAACCTAAAAACTGGGAATGCTTTTATCAGTCATTCATTCGCTCATGTGTTCACTTATTCATTCAACACGTGGATATCGTGCACCTTCTCAGGGATGAGTCTTATCACGGGCGCTGAGGACCCAGCGGGCAACACGACAGGCGAGATGCCTTCCTTCACAGAAATGCCTGCCTCAGAGGAGACAGAGCTTGCACCCCAGAGGTAAGGCCTTGGATGTCCCATTTCATCAATCCTGATCATGTTTAGCTAATGACTAGGAAAAAAAGAGAACATTTCACTTAGTGAAATGCACCCAATATTTTAAAACTACCTGAATAAAAAAAATGACTCCTAGTCTTTACTGGGTGAAAACTAGCCCATTTTAAAAGGTACAGGTTTTAGCGCAATTAGCTTCTGTCTCAGAAAAAATGATGGTAATTTAAATTAACAACAGCATTTGCAACTGCAAATCAGGTAAATCAAGTAATATCAAAATAAATGAAGTTTGGTTTCTAGAAACGTATCAAACGATGTCCAGAAAATGTAGTATACAACATGAGAACATCTATCTAGCTGTCTCTTTATCTATCTACATACATAATAGCTAATACATTTACTATTTTTGATGCAGTTGAATTTTTTTGCCAGGTTCTATGACTTAATCAATCAAATGAACACTTTAATTACCTATACTTCAGTAACAAAACTTTGAAGAGAAGTGTACCTTGGAATTTTCCAGGTTTTTATGATTCTTCAGGAAAGTAGTATTGCACACTGCCTGAAGAAGGTGCTCATAGTTTTACTTCTTGCCTAAGACACTTACATTTTCTATTTTAAACATTTCTTTTCTCTGACATTTGAATTCATCATTCACGTTTGTGACATGTTTTCATATTATCATTTAATACTGATGTCAGTACCAAACAGTAATAAGGGTGCAAACATCTGTTATTTACTCTGAAATGATTAGCTTCCATATATAATAATAAAAATTTACCCTATTGCGGTAACATTTAAGAAAAAAACTTGCAGACATTTTGGACTCTGGTGATACGTTTAAAAAGGCAATGGAAAATCGGCTATGTGAGATTTGCCTGCTAGTTGCTTAATCCCAATAAAATCTCAGGTAAGTGAGACTAAAGTTCATTCCAGAAAATGCTTAGGTGAAGGAGAGTCTATCAAATATATGCATAGGCCTGTTGAGTGTTTAACTCCACTGAGGCTCAGAAACAATCCAACCAAATTGATAAAACCACCTAGACTTCTGGTAAGGAAGGTCCATCATGTTACTGTCCTTTCCCAAGTTGGCTGGTTGTTCCTTTGGTGACATTCAGGGATAAGACACAGCTGGTTGATAATACTGCTTTCCGCTGAAATGGAAATATCTTGAGGCATCACATTTCTTTGCCTGGCTAACCTTTATTTCTTCTTTGAAATTGTTCTCAGACATTATATTCTACAGCATGCCTTCCCTAAACCATCTAGATTAGGCTAAATGTTCCTCCTTGAAACTCACAGCATCTGGTGGATAGTCCTCAGAACTCATCATGGGATTATATTTGAATCATCTCCTAGCTGAAAACCTTCCTATTAGACTATAAGCAGAGACCCAGCCTTACTCATCTGTGTCATCACTGGTACCCAGTATAGCAATATATTGCCTGATCGTGGATAAGCAGCCAAAAGTTGGATAAAAATGACAAGAACATTACATCAGGCAGTATGCTAGGCAGGCCCAGGATGAGGATGTTTCTTTCCTTTAAGACCTCATGTAAATAAATACTACCATAGAGTACACACAAGTTGCAGTGGGGAACAGAGAGGGGAAATAAATCAGCTCAAGGGAGAGGGAACGCCAAGGTAGGCTTTTGGAGGAGGTAATGTGGAGACCAGGTATTGAAAGATGTGTAGATTCTCATTGTTTCATTGACTACCTTAAGAGTAAGAGAGCAAGACAACTTTGGAAAATGGCAGAGTTTAATATGTCTTCAGTTTAGGATTTTAAAGGGTAGAAAATGGTACTGAAAAAGTAGATAGATGTAACTTGAAATGCCAAGTACTTAGTTTTTTAACATGCAAAATGAGAAGCCATTGAAAGACATTAAGCGGTAGAGTGATAGAGTAAAGTTTAAATTTGAGAATGAGAATCCATGGTAGCATGATGGAGGATGAGTGACTGGGGATGCAGGAAGCGAGGAGCAGTGAGGAGAATACTAAGCTGGAAGTAAGCTATGAGACTCAGGGATAGATTAGAGATACACCAAATAAGTAAAATCAAGAGGGCTTGGTGAATTGAAGGATGAGGTGTTTGGCGTGGTGAATTGAGTTTTCTGGATTGGCCCACGGGAGGTGTGAAGGTGGCATTCACTGAGAAAAGCAGTGTGTGAGGATAAGGATTTGAGCCCAGTTTTGGACAAGGTGTGTTTGGGGAGCCTGGTGACCAGGAAGAGGTCCAGTCAATAAGAAGGTAGATAGAGCTGGAGTTTAAGGGCGAGGTCTGCAGTAATGATACAGATTTGGCATTTTTCATGCTGGTTGAAGCTATGGATGTTAGAGTGGACACTGACATTTTGCACACAGATCTCCTGGGATCCCTTTTGCATTTTCTATTTTCTAGACAGCATCCCCACCCCAGCTTCCATACGGCCTCGTATCTAGTGGTCTGTACCTGTGCAGAGCTGCCCTCGGGAACTGGCTGCTGTGTCTGCAGGCTCAGAGAGCTGGAGGTGTCTGGTTGTTTCAGTGCCAAGGGGCAGACCTTAGCCAGTTGTCAAGTGTACAGGAGTAGAAAGCCCTGCGCTCTTGCCTCCAGTTGGGGCAAACTGAGATGTAATTTGCCTTTGAGGACTTTGCCCCTAATGGCACCTTCGCTTGGTTTGATCCCACTTCCTGTCCTGCTCCCCCACTCGCTTATTAGTCTCCCTGGGAAGCACTTCTTTAAAGAATCATTTGCACACAAATTCTCATCTCAAGGTCTCTCTCTGGGAATGTGTACCTAAGACATGTTGTGAATAAGACCACTCAAATAGAGTATTTAAAATAAAAAGGACAAAATATCCAAGTCAGGAACTCAAGGGAGTATCACCAGTTAAGAGAGAGGCTGTGAGATCCATTATCTTGAATCCCGTGATTGTGGGTAGGGCCAACTTAGGGGTTGGAAACTGTCCTCTTAGACTCAGTGATTTCCTCATCCCTTCTCTCTGGCAGGACCAAATGCCTACTCTGATGAATGTGAAGAGAGGAGGGGATTGCCTGATGAAGTGTCGCAATAACACTGGTAGCAAGGACGCTGATAAGCACATCTTGGCCATAATAGAGAAATGAGCATGTTCTATGGCCAGGTGGATATTGTGGATTTGTTTATTAGGAAAGAATGAAGAGGCACTACTTCATATATGGGGAGGGGCTGCCATTTTCCCCCTTTCACTCCATATTATGTGGTGACATCTTTCTCTGCAAATAAATGTAGATCTGTATAATTTTAAATTACTGTATTGCCTATTGTTATGTATATGAATTATGGTTAAATACATAATTAATCTCTTACTGATGGATTTCTTGTGTTTTCCCACTTTCTTATTATGAATGATGCAATGAACAACCTAGGACACATGTCTCATTTTGAATAGTTGTTTTCTAAGGGAAAATTTCTTCAAGTGCGATTTATTGCTTTAAGGCTAAAATGTGTTGTACATTTTGACATGGGTAGTTATATGAATTTTTAAATTGGTAAACCATTTTCATGTGTATAATTTATAGTTTTTTTTCCTCATGATTTGACATCACCACTATTGTAAGCTTCCATTTCTACTTGATAACAGAAAATGTTGTCTAGTCAATTTCAGGTTAAATCAGTTCAAAAGACTAACCTAATACCTGGTTAATGCAGGTTAAAAATTCAGCCATGAGGACGTTTACTTTTTCTGCTCTGGTTCTTCCTCACCACATCCTGTCCTGGGTCAGTTCCCAGTTCTAGGGGCCTATGCAGCCACCCCCAGGGTTGGGGAGGGAAGGACTACTTCCTGCTGTTTCTGCTCTTGCTCTGAATTGGTTCTGCACTGGCATTTCCCCCAGATGTAACTTATCACAAAGTGTCCAATGTTTCTTCAGTGATTAGTCTGTGGTTTTAATGAAACCCTGCTTGGATCTTTGGCTTAAGTCATTTCTCCAAGATGCAACCATGTTGTCCTCAGATTTCTGGCTGGAACAGTAACCAGCTCTTATCCTGGCCATATGACCCCTGAATCTCTCAGCCAATCTTCACATCCCACTTGACACACGGATACTTTGGGTTTCCTTCCACACCAATTAGGGGACACAAACAACCTTAGGAAAACTAAGAAGTCTAATGACATTCCCCTTAAAGACCTTTTCCCTTAGTCTTTATGAGAAGAGGTAATGCACTAGGTAATGCTGAAGACAATGAATTTGAGCTTGGGGAAGTTGAAGTATTGAAGAACAGCTGAGGACAAAAACCAGACTATGAGGAAGAAATGTCAGGCAATGTTAAAAGTACAATATAAGTTTCAGGCCATAAATTTCTAGTGGAAAAAAAACTGGACAAATATGTGACATTTTCTCTGTCATTGCTCAGTGATAGCAAGGGGTGGAAGACTGGGAGAAAATGGAGGGATGTGGGACCGGAAGATTGAGGATGTCAACAAATTATGGGAGTAAAACAATAAATGAGCTGAACAGTTGGCAGGTGTGGTCAGAGAAGGTAATGGATTCTCAAAGTTTCAAGGTAGAAAGATTTTGGGAGATGGAACACTTTCTTGTGGGGAGATTGGAGTAGAGTAGTGAAACCCGCTATATTGAGGAAATCACTGTGAGACTGGGGTTTTGATGGAAATTAAAGGCAGTTTAGAATGAAGGTTGAACTTGGAGTGAATAGGAAGATGAAAGAGAGGTTCTGAAGTGTTTGAAACATGTAGAGAGGTGATGGGGAGTTAAATGGAATGAAGTAAAGATACTGTGAGTGACAACAACAAGGAGGAGTAAAAACATGAGATGCTAGAGGACGAGAAAATGAAAGGCAGACAAGATTTGACATGAGGGAGGAAGATAATGGTCTGGAATTAAAAAGCAGGACATCTTAATACCATTCTACTTCTCCAACTCCAGACGTAGATGACATACAGAAGGATGAGAAGAGCCATTCTCGGGGGGGGGGGGGGCAAGATTTCAGTTAGTGTGCGAGGTAGCGGGAGTTCATTAGGCAGCTGACTTGGAGAGCAGGAGGAGCACAGTGATGAGAGAGTGAGAGGACTGAAAAGAATGCAGGACCAGTGGGGCTTACGTGTCATGTGATCGGCAAAGCAGACGGGATCGGGAGAGAAATTTAGTTGACTGTTCTTAGTGTTCTGAAGAGAACTTAGCTAGAACACTGTGTGCTGTCGCTGGCCGAGGTCTCAGGAGCTGTGGGTCTCTTCACTTCTTCTGTATGGCCTTGTCGGCAGCGAGTTAACTCAGCTTGAGGTTCCAAACAGAATATTGATTCAAATACATTTAGAAGATTAAATCCAGAGTAGGACGTTGGGAGCAAGCGTGAATATGCGTCATGTGTCAAATAAAAGTAGAATTTCCTTGTGGATAAAGTGGTTGAAATTCCAGTGTGAGCTTAGGTAAAACTTAGCTAAAAGGTGTTGAGTTTTTTGGGTTGTGTGGTATAATTCACAAAAATACTATTAAAGACTTTGAAAGTCATCTTTCCCAAAGCAGATGCTAATAGCAGCCAAAGAAGCAGTCTCTTTTATCTAGACTCTGAAGATTATAAGAGAGGGTGGGGTGAACACCCTGCCAAAGTCACGGCTAATTTGACTTGTTCTATTCAGATTATGTCATCCTTAATTCTTGCTTTTTAGTTGTAACAAAACTGAACAGCAAATCTCGTTAGGGAAAGAATAAGAAAAGTAGAGTAATTAAGAGAAAAGAAATGACAGCATGCCTGTTCTTTTCTTGCCATCATTCCCAGTTCTCCAAGAGAGTGGTAATAGGACCAGGTAAGTAAGGTGCTACTACATATTAGGGTCCCTTCCTGGAGGGCACAGCTAAGGATGTCAGACTCGAGTTTGGTCCTGGCTTTGCATTTCTGTTCTGTCTTTAGTCATTTCCTGTTTGGTGTGAGTTAACAGTTCCTTTGGTGGATTTTTTTTTTCCCTCTGAGTCATCTTACTTGATAATGTCAGCGATGGGCTCACTGGCACATGTTGTATTGTCAATCTGTGATTCTCACTTTGGGCCATTTCTGTTGCTTGTGTCTCTTCTACTTGCAATTTCCCTTTGGTTGCCATCCCCTATTTTAGGAGAACTAAATCCACGTGCAGAGAAATATTATAGGTTAATCTCAGCAGGATGTGTGAGAAAGAGACCTTGGAAACAGGATGAAACTTGGAGTGTCAATTCTATTTGCGGAGACTTGATCCTTGCTTACATGGACCGATCACAGTTGCTGAAAAAAAATAACTCTGTGATATTTTCATGGATTCAGCCATATGGCACCGCCCTACCTGAACCATCATTCTGTTTTCCCTTACAGACACTGAGGAATGCAATATGGACATCCCGTCTGACTGCACAGTATACAAACTCTTTACCTAATGTCGCAGATGGGTTTCATATATCCAAGGGGCTGTTTATTAATGTGGATATTTTTTTCTCTCACTTATTTACATATTGCTCAGAAGCCTGCCTACAACATGGAAATAATTTGCATGCATCTCATTTCTTAGGAGTAAAGCACACTCCTACACAATAGGGCGCATCATTACACGGAGAGGCAAGTCATTTTGGGGTCTCCATTTCCATGCTTTGTGGGGGCAGTGCTATAAAAGCACTCTCTCCACAAATCGCTTTCTACAATTTATTTGAAGTTTTGAGCAGTTATAGAAAGGTTCTTTAAGAAATAGTAAGGTGTAGCAGAGAAGCAGGACCCTGGGGAGTTTGATGGACGTGTAGGCCTTAGAATAAGGCTGACTGAAGAAATATTCCTGGCTTCACTATTTACTACCTGGCAGCCTTAGGAAGTATTTAACCTGTATCAACCTGGTTCCTCATCTATAAAGCAGGAAAAATAACATGTAACATGTACCATGTAAAGTTGTCAGGCTTGGATGCTAGGTATGTACAATTAAAAATGGTTGTGGAAAAGGCATTATTAAAACTAGTGTTAAAATTATTTAGGGATTATTTTTATCTTTGTTTTCTCAGGACAAGGATACTGATGTTTCCAGGAAGTAAAGATAATTGTCTATAATTCTTTGTCTTTACCCCAGAAGAGTTCTTGAAATGCACATTCCCAGTCCCTGTGGGAGTGCCTGGCAAGTGGCAGGTGCTCAATCCACGTTTGTTTAATTAATGATAAAATTGATTCTTTCATATGAAAAACATTTAATGTGCCTAAATAAGTATCCATATTTAGGGAGATGAAATCAAAATTTTATAGGCAATCATTGGATAATTTTCTGGCAGGAAAAGAAATCGAATATGACAAGATATGTAGATTTTTTTTTCACTCTTTACTTGCCTCAAACTCTTTTGGTTTAGAAACCTGACACTTGGAGAACAATGAAAGAATAGGAACATCATTCCATGAATTTCTTCGTCTTTGTACACTGCCTTCCTTTAATAGAAGGCTAGCCTGTCTGAGCACAGCGATCTTGCCTGTTTTATTCTGGCCATTGCCTAAAACAGTGTCCTGAACATAGTAGTTGCTCAATAGTTATTGAATAGATTTCTTGGTCTTCATAATCTAATACCTGGGGAAAAAATTTATAACACATCTTTCTTCTTCTTCACCCCTAGAATTCTGGGAAGCCCACAGTCTTTATATTCAGGATGGGTTTTTTTTTTTTAATTCTAGTGTTTTTAATTTTTCACAAAACATTTCTTCTTTTACTATTAATTTCTTCTTGTATCACTTGGTTAAATGGTTATCCAAACAATTTACCTTGCATACCTAAATTTGTTTCCGTCAAAAACCTTAAATTTAGCTATCCATAGCAGTCAAGTTGACATTTCTTTTTTGGTTTAGACCGTGTAGACTTAGTCATGGTTTTCAGATGTTTCTCTTTGGAGCAGACCTTCACTAAGCTTTGAGGAAAAAGTGTATATTAGTCATTTTCTTAGGACTTAATTTTTTGTTTCTATCAGATAAAACTTCCAGATGGATGGCAGATCATAGAATCACATTGAAGCACTCGATTTGCAAGCTGGAACACAATGATCTGACCATGTAACTGTCAACAGCACAACCGAGTGTACACCTTATGTCTGGATCCTCAAATTTGCATGTTTTTTCCTGACACATTTAGAAAGTCTACAGGCTGAATCCTTCATCCTCACTTAGGAGTTAGTGATGTTTTTAAATATATCAATTCTAATAGGAGTTGAATGAGAACCAATAAGCCAAACCATAGACTATTTCCAAAGCCAATTAATATCTTCTTTTGGAACTAGAGTAGGAGTCAGCATCATTGAATTTCTTGTTCTTCTTATAGTAAATTTCATAATAAGTATAGCTGGCCACAAAATCAAATGTCATACATGGTAGGAGGGACTTAACAATGGAGCAGAAAGATGTGTTCTACGCCCCCCAGCCTGTTCTACGGTTGCATGACCTTGGGCAAGCCATTTGGCTTTGCGCCAAAATAATTCCTCATAGAAAGAAGGAAGGGTTTCAATAAGATAATTTTGAGGTCTTTAATAGCTCTAAATTTTTTATGATCCACAAAGTAGGTAGGTCAATCCTAAATTCTTAAAAAAAAACAAACAAACCATAGTTATGTAAAATGAAGCAGGTATTTCTATCACAATAAGCCTTGTGCACAATGGCAAAGACTTCTTAGCCTTGCTTACATTTATGTGACACAGTCCCACCTAAGTGACAGTCCCTGTCCTCGGTGGGATCATTCCTCAGCAATACACTTTGAAACATTTGAGGAGTTCAAAGGCTCACTCAGAATTTGTCTCTTACAAGTTGAGGAAAAATGAATTCAGTCAAAAATAGGATCCAAGGTCTGTGTTAGTGTGCTCTGGAAAATATTAAACATTCAAAAAAAAAAACAAACCAGAAATAGCAAATACAACAGTAATTTATGGCTCATGACAGAGCTCAGGCATGTGTGTGGCTTATCTCTATATGCTAACATGTTGACAACAGAGCAATAATGATGTTTAATTCAAACAATCTTTTTATGGCAGGCAGTACGTGAGAAATATTTTTGATATATTCATCGTGTTTTTGTGTTCCAGGATCATCTTGCAAAAGCAGGCTTGAATCCTTCCTAAACGCGTGGTCCTTCGATGTGAACTGATAGAGTATTATGACTTCCTTTGTCTTCTGTTTTGTGATTTTGCCAGTAGTTGAAACAAGGAGAACAATAGCGTGTACATGAATAGAATTGAGCATTAAGGAAGGTGCAAAGATACTGAAAGCTGACAAAAGAGGAACACTAATGAACCAAAAGAAAAAAAATCAGTTTAATTTCTTAAGTTAGGGATTTCTATATCTACATCTCTGCATCTTTTGTTTTCCTTTAAAAAAGGACAAATAGTTTATTCAAAGGGAATTAATTTTTCACGAATAGCTCTATATAATTTATTTTAACCTAAATGGAATGTTTGTAATGTATCTAAAAGACAAAGATAAAATGATACTGGTCTCTCTGGGGAAAAGGCCCCACCTGAAAAATAATGGGACCTCAAATCCATGTGTTAAAATTGTTTATTGATTTATTTATACACACTTTCTATGTATAGTGTGATTATTGCTCTCATTCTCATCATTAGTGACCTTTAGCAGGAAGTCAGTTGCTACATCAAACTATCTTTCATAGCATATAGTTTGCTCTAGAGATCCAGGCACTGTAGTTTATGGGGACTTTAAGTCTGCCTTAGAAGCCTTGCTGCAAATCCTTTGTTCACCTTCAAGTGCCATGTTGCCTCTGTTGCATCAACTGGGAATCTGTAACCTTTCCTGTGACCTCTCTTGCTGCCAATCTCTCCAAATGATGCACTTCTTCCTCCAGAATTAACACTCCAGACCCTTCTCCCTCTGTCACTCTATTAGTTTGGATATTTTAATGTTTACTGAAGTGTGACTAGATTTAGCTCTAGAGTGATTTGCACTTTTTAATGCTGCTTTTCAATGGAAAGGTATCTCTAATTGGTGGGTTTACCTGACTCCCACCCTCACTCCCTGTTCATTCTCTGCCTTGAACCTTTCATCCTACCAATAAAAGATCTCATCTGGTTACTCTGAATTTTCATGGTTGTTGAAAATAGTTTATTTCTTTACCAAAGAGTATTTTGTTGGGAAAACATTTTGTTTTTTCCCTAGTCTCTGCAGCCCTTCAATTTGTACTTAGATATTACTCTCTGCCATTACCTAGATCCCACCATGGCTGGGTCCTAGGTGAGAGCACTTTAGTTATCTGTTCCCGGGCACATAGGTCAACAGACTTCACCTCCCAGATGGAACTATGCCTCCCCACCCTCCTTTGTGAGGGACCTACAGCCACTTCCAAAGAAGGCCAGGGCACTCAGCATAGCAGCCCCAGTTTCAGCCTTTGCTTCTCTCTGCTCCAGCTGCAGCTCCCCTGCCCCCTGCCCCAGTCTGTCTCCAGGTGTCTCCCACTGTGGGTTGGGAATGACAGTCCTGTCTTTGTCTACAATGCTCTCAGTGTCTCTGAGCCCTCCTGGGACAGTTTCCAGCTGCCTCCACTTCTGATCTTTGGTAAAATTTCTTTCCATCCAGCAAGGAAACACCTTCCCTTCTAGTGTCCAGAGTGTTGGTGGTGGTGGTCCATGGCAAGGAGACCAGGTCCTGAGTGACACTGAGTTTTCAGCTTTACTGAACCAAAGCTCTGTTTCTGGAACTCCATTCCCCAGATGGGATGCTTCGGTTTGTGTGGCAAAACCAGTTTTGAACCTTACTCTTGATGCTTCTCTTAGAGATTCTCTTAGGAGACCCTTCGTTTCTCTCTGTGGTCTGGATTCTGTTTTCACTGCTTTTTGCCTGTAAGACATATTAGTATATGTTTGGACTCCTATTGAAGACGGGTTCAAGTTCTTCCCCGTGATGTTCATACATGGCGTACGAATCAGAGGCTGTGACTGCTGACCTTTGCTTAAGTTTCTGTACGCAGATAAGGAGGCTCTGTCTTCCCAGTGTCAGCTCTGGCCCAAATAAATCATGTTACACCACATTTCTTCATTTGATCAGACTAATTTATTTATTCAGAGTACAAGAGGGAGAGAGATCTCTCTTCATTGCTAGTCTAAATATTGTATTAACCAAGCTGCCTGCTTTGTTATTGACTTGAGGAGAGTGAATGGCAGGGCGTATGGGGGTTATTATGACTCCATGTTTTTTGTTAAATAGTATTAGTTGCACATTCTAGACCAGTGGGTAAGAATGGGGTGAATGGCACCCTCCTGCATGGCTGGAGTCAGATGCGGAAAAAAGTGGAGAGAAACATGGTAAATGCTAAATGAGCATGAGTTTAGAAATGGAGAAAGAAGGACCCACAGATTTTGTAGGCAGAGTGGAATTGTGAGGCAGGCTGAGGATGGATGACAGAACTAAGAAATTCAGAAAGGGACTGTAAGATAGAGCAATGATTTTATGTCAAGAGATCGGCCTGAGGAAGAAAAGAAAAGGTCTAAGACACTAGGTCTTAGACACTAAGAAGTGATTTCAGATATTCGGGTAAAATGAGAGATTCCAGAGCAAAGTATGTGTACATAGTCTCCTGTGTACATTACAAAAACTTTCTTCTTTTAGAAAAATTTTTTGGTAGTCAGAGGGTAATTAGGTTTATTTATTTATTTATTTATTTTTAATAGAGATTGAACCCAGGACCCTGTGGGGACTGAACATACAAGGGATTGGGCCCAGGACCTTTGCACTCTTCCACTGAGCTATACCCTCCCTCCCCCTCAAAATTTTCTTACTTATCTCCTACAAAATGTCTGGGAATTAATACTTTGTCTTTATAAAATTTTTATGTGAAATAAAAGTATTCATTTTAAATAATCTTCAGTGAATTTAGGAATTTTATTTTATACTCTACAGTTAAATGTTGGTAAACATGCTTAGAAGGTAATAATGACTGCCCCCAACTAAGAATAGGAAATTTCCAGATTTTAATTTACTTAACTGGAGGTTACCACGTTGCAGAATGTATTTCTTAAAAACTGGTTTCTTTGAGCTACAAATCTAGTGAGGTTATTGTATATATGGGTTGCCAGGGAACAGTGTCATTAATAATTAAAAATTCTTAGGTCAATATCAATAGAAGTTTCAAAGAATAATGTTGTTTCATAACATTCCTTAATTGGTGAGTTACTTTCACACAATTATTTCGGAAAACGGAATCTTGAGTGTTCATGAATGTTTAGCGGAGTGTGTTTCTGATTTTCACCCTGGTATGATTTTATTGATGTTTCAAACAGATCACAGTGGAGAACTGCTAACATTGTGTCATGAAATTGATGTGGGCATTTTCATTCTCCTGGAAAGCTGCATCTCAGTGTCTCTATAATATGAAAGCCCCCACATCACACTGATGAGGAAATCAAAGCTGTATCCTGTTTATCTTCCACCTCAGAGTGGGCATAAGATTACTACTTGGAATGTGCTAGTTTTGCTTGTAAATTCAATGGATTCAACTAATAGAACTTTAAGGTAACTTCAAATTCCAGTTGTATGATTCTTAACCTGATTCTTTTTTCAGTTAATTGAAGGTGGAGAGATTTACATCTTAAAGTATTGATCTTCCTGTCCTATTTACTTAACTCATTTTATGTTATTTAACAGTTTTATAGTTGAATGCTTATTAATTTTTTTATTTGATATTTTAGAGTTTTTTCATTGCGAGGGTGGGAAAGCTAATATCATCCCACATTGCCAAATCTCAAAACTTCTATGAGAGTTTTCTGTTTACAGCCTTATATTTTCTAGGTAGACACAGCACACCTCTCATGTATTTGACATCTAGACTAGATCATTTCTTAGCACTCCATCCTCTATATGACAAAGTTATTTTCAATAATAATATGGAAGGAAACAAGTAATAATAATAGCCAGAATAGAAATGCAGACAGATTAAAGGCTTTTTAATTAAAATTTACATTTATATACATGCCAGTTAAAGTTAATATTAAAAAGAATACAAGTATTACAGTACATAAACGGAAAAAAGCTATGGGTTAATACTTTTCAATTACATTAATGTATTTTTTGAAAAGAGGGGAATTTATTTCTACATACAGTCTGTCAGTAATAAATAACTGTACAGTTTTTATTTTCAAGCCTTAACATATATGAATTTGTCAATTAAAGTTTGGAAAAATTAATCTTGGTTACTCATGTTTAGTAGTATAGCTAGGCTTGTTAATCCATCTTTGCTCATAGTGGATAGGATATTTCTATTAGTTTTCATTTTAGAGGTTTTTTTCGCACATGAAGCAGCAGGTATACAAATAGGAAAAGTCTTAAACATAAGGATAAAATTTTCAGTGATTCATAAAGATCCCATTCCTTAATGCAGTCCAGAAATTGTCATACTGTCCATGTCTATGTTTCTTGGGGATCAATTCTATCAGCTTCCAAATGTCACTGTGTTCCACTAAAATATCTTCATCAGAAAGTCATCATAAATTTCTACTACATTAGGTTGAAACAAATATTTCTTTTTCTTCTACAAAAATCAGAGGGAATAGCTGCCTAGTCACAAACATTGCAATTATATGATCCATTGCTTTAGAATGAACGTCCAGTTCTTGGGGAAAATGAGGCACTCAAGCTCAATATCTTGTGTCTTTCTCCTGGCATTCATACAATGGCAGAATTGAAGTCAATCCAGTTCAGTTTCTTCATCTTTATAATTACTTTAACCACTTTGATATCACTTCTTTTGTGTTGTTTTAATCTGCTGTTTCAGTGCAGGAATATGTAGTGTCATAAGCGTACAAGACACAAAGAGTGCCTGAAGCAACCCTGGATGATTCTGAAGTCTTAGGAACGTCCTCTCAATACAAATCCATGTAGCTGAGCCCTGTGCCAGGGAATGGCTGCATAGCTAGGAATTTTCCATCTTGGCTTCCAGATATATTAGAACTTATCAAAGAACAAATGATACAATGTGCTAATTTGAAACATATATATATATATATATATATATATATATATATATATATACACCAATATGTACATACATTAACAAACAAGAGTCACTCAAGCTGTAGTTTTAGATCTTAGAGCAACAATATTTGTTTCCAGAGAGAAGTATTGTATTGTTGACATTGTTTAGAATTGCTGGCACAAGATGGTAATAAAATCAGACTGAATTTTAGTTGGTTTTGCTACTGTTTTACAGTTCTCTATAGACAACACGTCTTTGTAGTCTTTGTATCTGAAGTCGACCATTCCCATCACTACATTGTAGCAGTGTAAATGGGCATTCATCACTAGATCCTGACTGAAATGAAATTGTCTTTAATTTTCCATTATGTTTAAGTTTTCCATAGCTATTTTGTAAATAACCTATTACCAAGGAAGTTCCCTTCTATTCCTAGTTCACTAATTTTTAAATCAGGAGTGCTGAATTTTATGAAATAATTTTCTCTATCTATTGTGATGATTATATGGTTTTTATCTACCTGTTTGTAAATGCTACTTTAATAGTTTCCCAGATATTGACACATTCTTGAATTTGGGGGATAAAACCTACTTCACAATGTATTATTCTTTTATATAGTGCTTTTAGTCATTTCTTGGTACTTTGCTTATAAACATTTGTAAACAGTATAGGTCTAGAGGTCATTTTTTGTGTGTTAACATTTAGTTTTGATATTGAGGTCACGAGATGTCATTGAATGAGTTTCAAAGGTTTCAAATTTTTTGGTATTCTGTAAGAATTTATGCAACAAAGCAATAGTTTGTTCCTTGCTGGCTTGGTCCTTTTTTTCTCTTTTCCTAAGGAGTAGTTTTTGTATTTTGTTATCTACTGTCTGCCTCTCCCAGAATTAAGTTTGTATTATTGTGATAGTAACCATATCTTGATTTAAAACATAAATGTGTTATCCTCTTCAATGTCTCAGAAACATTACTTGAATTATTTGAGTTATCCACTGTTTCATCTAATAGCACTGTTTCATTTGGTGCAGGGTTCAGTTCTTTTCTGTGTTGACTGTGTTGACTTTAGTTTCTTGCTGGTGGTTTTCCTCAAATGTCTGCCAATTCTTGGTTATCTCTTTTCATGTGTAAATGAGGTTCTAGGTGGAACAGTATTGGTATCTGAAATAGAGTTTCAAGATATCTGCAGACAGCCAAAAGTTGCTAATGGAATTTGAAAGTCCTTCTCATCACTTCACACTTTTCACGTCCCAGCCATGAGAACAAACAGGCCCTAGGACAGTTATAGGGAAGATTAGAGTGGATAAAAAATGACCCTAAAGATGAGTTCTTTTCCAGTAAGTTCCTAGGTCCTTTATGCAAATAAACAATTGACGGGTGCCTCAGGGATGTTCCCAGACACAAAAACTTTCCTTGGCCATAGAGTGCAGTCAGGTTAGTTTGCCAAGCTTGGAATCAGATGAAAGGATAAATAATGAATATGTAGTGGTGAACAAAAAGTGTTCTGTTCTAAACATCTGGGACTTGTGTTGAGAACACAAATGTGAATTTGCTAATATCTTTTAGAATTTACAAAAAAATTGATATACACTCATGTATTATGGATGAAACATTTAAAAAATAAAAATTAAGAAAGGCTAAATGAACAAAATTAATTTATGATTCCAGGACCTCTTCCTATACAGGAATTAATTTTTGAAACTATGTATGTCCAGACTGACTCTACAGATAAATTTATATAAATGATGGTTAGTTTGCATGGTACAATCTGATTATTCTGCTAAATTCCACCTATTCTTTGGATTTCCAACTCTTGTTTTATATCTGAGCTCAGAATTATTCTATCTTAAACTTAGGTCTCCCATGAGCATTGCTACTTGGAGAGGGAATTGAGACAAAGTTGGTCCCTTTAGCTTAACTAATGTGTTAACATATATTAAAGCAACAGATTCTTTAGCTACCATCCTGAATGATACAAAGGGTCTGAACCCAGAAAGGGATGGAAAATGTGACACAGCTAGTAGTTTTCAGTAGAGGAGACAGGCATAGCAATTAAAATTCTGGTTGACTGGGATGGGGACAGCAATAAGAGGGAGGCCTGAGGGTGCCTGGGGAGGAGACTGGGACAACCTGTGAATTCCATCTTGGAAAAGATCCTTGCATCCCCGATGTCATTGCCCTGGTTCACTCTCTCATTTTCTCTCTATCTAGATATCACTATTGTTATCTGATTATTTCCCTTGACTAAAGTCACCACTCCACCCCCATGCGTCCTCCATGTTACCTTTCTAAAACATAAACTTGAGCAGTCATTCCCTTCTTAAAAACTTTCAACAACTCCTTATTGCTACAGAATAAGGTACAGATTCCTTGGAATGATTCAAAACCATCCCCTCTCCCTCATTCTACCTTTATTGCATATGTATTGCTGTGAGGGAGCTCACACTCTGGACCACCTGGCTTCACATCTTGACTCTACCACTTCCCTGTTGCCTGGCTTTGGTGAGATACCAAACCTTTCTCTGTCTCAGTTTGTTCTTCTAAAACGATGATAATCCTGATTTTACGTGGGATAGTTGTAAAGGGCAATTGAATGATTATATTTTAAGTACTTGGAAGTGGTACATGTTAACCCTCAACAAATGTTAGCAATTATTATTAACATCATATCACACCAATCTTCTCCATGTAATTTATGCTATACTGTATGAAAGTAGTTACAGTTCCCAGAAAGTGCTAGGTAGGCATTCTCCATCCTCCCAGTGCCACAGTTTTGCTTATTCTATCTTGAAAGTTGCAAATTTAAGTATTTTTAGGCATCTGGCAGAGCAGGGAAGGAAATTGTGTGAATTGGAGAGCATATGCCCTTTCCTTGCAAAAGCATACAAATGAAAACTTATATTTTAATACTGTGCTGACCAAAGGAATCATATCTATAGTTCCTCCTCTACTTTTACAGAAAATTACAACCCATCACTCAAGGCCAAAAGCAAATATTATTCCTTCCATTGACTTCTTTGACTTCCTCCCTCCTTTATACTCACATAGCGCTGACTGTATTTATGCTCCTATTATAATGTTTATTGTACTGTATTTTATGTAGATACCTACATAACTGTCTGCCCACTTAAATTTTTTAGTCCTCTAAGAGTAAGTAAAATGTCTTGTCTCTTTTTGCTTTTTTCCAATATCTAGCCAGTGTTTATTACATTTTTTGAATGAATATGATAGTATCTGAGATACATGCAAATATGGAAAATCAATATGAATAAGGATGAAAAGGTTAAGAAGCCAAACTAGTGGGGCAGTGAATGCAAACATAAGCTGCTTCCCATGTTTGTATTGATTTTGACTAGAATCTCACTCATGGATTGTTGCCCTATACCGTCTTTGGTCTAATGTTATTAATGACACCACTTTTAATTCCCACCAATTCAACAAGGCAAGAAATTAAAAGATGACTTGATAAAGTAATAGACTTTTATTTCCCAATGGAGGTTGACTGGTTTTTACATAAAAATTACTAAGAGTCATAAAGGCATTGATAGAAAATCTTCAGTAAAAGATTAGTTTTTTTTCAGATGTGTTAAAGGTGATGATTTTCTTATTTCATCAAGATACGAAAGGGTGAAATGCCAGTAATTTACCCAAGCTAATTGTTTCTGTTTTTATGTACAACAAACAAATAAACCAAAGCCAAATAAACAGCTCTCTCCTCCCCCAAACACCCAAGAAAAGGAAAAAAGACTAAACTAACAAACCAAAGCCAAAACCATCAATGGGAAGGGACAGGGCATGCATCTGGGATTTGTGGCAACCTCTGCTGGACTGTTCAGGACCTGGGGCCAGTTCTGGAGCTCATGGAAGCAGTTCTCAGCTACCTGTTGCCCAGTCCTTGTGACTCACCAGCAGCACAGCAGGGAGCTCTCTCTTCTTTCTGGGTATATTAATCAGATTTGTCTGCCATAGCAAAATGGCATAGCCTGGGAAGCTTAAACAATAGAAATTCATTTTCTCACAGTTTGGATGCTAGAAAGTCCATGATCAGGGTCTGGCAGGGCTCAATTCCTGGTGAGGGCTTCCTTTCTGACTTGCAGGTGACGGCCACCTCCTGGTGTACTCATACGACCTCTTCTTCGTGTGCCCACTGAAGGAGGGAGAGACCCCTCTCTTCCTCCTCTTACAAGGCAACCATTTTTATTGGATTAAGGCCCCTGTCTTATGACCTCATTAAATCTTAAGCATCTCCTAAAGGCCTTATCTCCAAATCCAGTCACACTGAGGGTTAGGATTTCAACATGTGAATTTTGGGGGGACATGATTCAGTCCAAGCACTGGGATAGAGTCCTCTTGCTTTGAGTGCCAGTTTACAAAGTCATTCTCTTCCCTTTTGATTAAAACACTTTTTTGACTAATTATATCATAAGGACTGACTTTTTTTTTTATCTTTTGAACCTCTCTAAACATGTTATTTCTCAGTTGAATGAATTTCATCGGTTTCAGTTGTTATTGGGGGAGGGTCTCAACAAATATTACATCTTTCAAAACCTTAAAGAAATGCATCAGTAAAGGAAAAGAAATTAATATTGTAAAGGCTTTCCTTCTCAAACAATTTTTAGCAATGTATCTGCCCATATTGATATGACCTCAATGAAAAAAACTCCCAGAGTTTATTTGTGATCATATTCAACTTTAAAAACAGCCCCAACTTTTCACTGATTCTCTTTAGCCCAAATTCTTAAGAACCCTCAGTCCGATGGGAGAAATATAGTTCTGACTAAAAAATTCAATTGATACACATAATGCAAGAGATAAAGCAAAGGAGGGGAAGAGGATATTTTTAAAACATCTTTTTGGTGTTTCCAATAAAGCTTGATTTTTTTTTTTAACATCTTTCTGAGCCACCCAGTCCTCCCTAGAAACTTTACTGTCATGATAGTACCTGAAGAGTGATACCACTACCAGACCTGGCCGTTTGTTTCTGAGCAAGAACAGCTGTGCGACAGACTGTTTGAACAGTCCCCGTTTCAGGATGCAGCATGGATCTCTGACACCAAGGCGGTACTGCACCAGCTGGCTCTGTGCTCGATGCTTTGCTATTCCTGGATGATTTACCTGTTCTCAGCCCTGTCACCTTACTGTTTCTGCCATCTAATTAAAAACCCATGTTACTGGATTCACTCTGCTGCAAATTAGCAATGCTATCTGTGTTCTCTCTGAGCCCAAACTGGCCATTTTTACTTTATGAGACATGATTTATTTTTAAATTCATACAAGATGCTTGATTATTTATTTGTGGTATATTTTAGCTCTCTTGTGGAGTCTCGATCAGAGTAATCCTCTTCTAATGTATTCATATAGAGTGAAGATCTAAATTTCCTAATCAAAATCATGTCAGCAAAAGTGGAGCTGCTCTTATGATAACATTTTAGTCTAGAAAATGATTTTCCTTTAAAAGGGATTCAATGGACATGATGACATAAAAAGAAGCAGCAAAATTACACACAATCAGTTCACATAATCAAAACAGCAATGTTTTATATTCAGCAAGGATTTCTTTTTTACTATAATAAATGGAACCAAATAGTCCTTTTGGAATTCTGCAACTGTGTTACGGCTACAAATGCAATACTACTAGCGTTCTACAGAATTAGGGACAAGCACTTTCAAAACTTTAGAGGAAAGGATCCCATTGAGACATAGTTCCTAAATATACATTTGGATTATATTCCATCACGAAGACTGATGTTCTGTCTTCACTTTAACTTCATTAAGAACTCACCGTTAAATCAAGATTAGTCTATTTTTAAATTCATGCAAATAGTCTAATGGTTGCATTTTAATCACAACTTCCTGGAAAAGAATTATGTTTCTAATATATACACTGGAAGTATATAAGATCTATGGAAACTTTCTAGATTCATAAGGAAAATCTGGTCCTGTCTTGTGGGATGCTCTCATGGCCTTTGTGCTTACTTCTATCAGTATAGTATTCCAGAAGTGTGTGTAGTAAGGCATGGTCAGTTTTTCAGAAAGATTAGAGTTCTTTGACACAAGTATTGTGTACTGCACATCTTTATAGTCTTAGAACCTAGCCTGGAACTGATACATGGTAGGTGTTCCAAAAATGATTGTTGACTGACTTCATGAAAACTAAAGGAACGTAGACTAGTGTTTATGTGACTAAGGTACGAAGTTAATTGCCTTCACAAGTTGTAAAATTATAGTCACATCTATATCTATAAAAGAGTATCTAAATCAGTTTCATGAATTATTGTGCATAATCAAAGCTATGCTTTTTTATTAAAGGCTCTTTGATTCATAATCACATACACACACATCTTTTATGTCTTTTATGTATTTGACCTGGTGAGATAACCACTTCCTATTCAATGATCAAATTATCCCCTGGTCTTTTCTAGATTGTTGACCTTGAGGGTTTTATTTCTATAGTGCATTTCTTTACTTTTTACAGTGAATTATGGAAAACATTGTGTAAATTTTGGGAACATCAGTTTATATACTTCAGGGACTATATTTGGGAAGTAAAGATGGAGTGACAGAGTCGCTGGAGAATTTTTAAAGTACTGAAGGTGTCTCTCAGTTGTTACGGGGCCTTTAAAGTGCAGGAAGTCACAACCTCAATCCAGGACAGATAGATATATACTGCCATGGTGGTTACAGAAACTTTTGTTACGAGTCTGGAAGTCACCAAGAAATTTTAAAAGAGACAGAAGAAAATACCATTAAGAAAGAAGACTTAACTCCCCAGGGACAGTCTGCCTGGCTTCCCTTCTCCCAGGAGCTATTTCTTCCTGCTTCACATCACAAGGGTGTCAAGAAAAGAAGACTTTCCCTTTTTATGAAAGCAAACTGCAAAGACTCATAAAGCTTCACAGATCACAACAGAGCAGCCTGTTAATGGGAAGTTGTCAGAGATTACTTTGCGACTTAGAACAAGCATCATAACTGGCTGAAGTGAAACTGGAGAGTTCCTAGCAATCGTGAATCTACCCAAGGTGGTCAACAAGACAGAAAGGTAAGTGGGCAATGAAGTCATTGATGGAAGCATGACCAGGAAGACCATTGCTTTTGTAGCCATTCAGCATAAATGCTGAGGAAATTGCTTAAAAGGTAGCCAAAGAAAAAGTGTAACTTTCAGGGTCTATGTTGACAGCAGCCGGAAAGGGGTACAAAAGGGATAGCATAGAGATAGGAAATGGACAAGGAGAAGAGAATAAAGAACAACAGTGCTAGTAATAAAATTCTCATCTTGCAGTGAAAAAAATCACTGAACATAGAAAGGGAACCTGGGGTTCTTTATTGCTTACAGGGGACGTCAGTATAGAGCCCAAGAACTGGACAGTCTGACTAGGGAATAAAAAGAAAGGAGGCCCAAAAAAGAGGCCAAACACTATGATTTTGCATTAATTTTTTTTTCTTTTGCAAGAGTGTATAATTCTTTGAATGGACCACACATGTTTTTTGTGTGTTTTACAGTAGGAACCTGTGGCTTATGTTCTTATGTGCTTTTTAAAAATTTTTTTTCTGAGCTGAAAAACCTAATTTATATTTTTTCTGATCCTCATTTTAATATGTTATATTTAATTATGTTATATATCTATTTGCCTAAATATCTTCAACTATTTGTAGATTAAGGCAGATAATTTGAAAATAAAAAGATAAACACCTGTATTTATGTTAATTATATAACAATTACCTTAAGCACAAATGTAATTAATTATGTAATATATTTTAAATATGAATTTATAATTAGGTATATAGTTGTCTACATTAATTATGTACACAAATTTACTTAAGTGTTAATTTAGTCCTGTCTATAACTAATTATAAAAAGGTAGAAAATGTATTTGTTCACTAAAAGTGTTACTTAGTTTCTCTGAACTGATCAGCTTTTTTCTCCTCTAGATGCTAAAGAACCCCTTTAAACATTATAAACCATACACAACTGAACTTAAGGGGCCCAACACATATTATGCATTATCTTAGAACATTTGTCCAAAATAGAGGACAAATGATTACACCTTGCACCACCTACCATGTAAAAGGAAGAGCAGTGCCCTGTGATCCTCACTGGGTTTTGGAGGCATCTAAGACCACATGTTGGGATGGTCTTCTGACTTACATGGGTGACATAAAAGGCTGTTTTTTTTGACCAGGACCAGTAAAGGGCTTTGCATGAGGTCTAAGTTGCAGTTAAAGTGGCCTTGCTGCTTGGCCTGTACGATCTGGTAAACCCCATGGCATTAGATGTATTAGTGGTGGAGAGAATGGCAAGTAGATTTTATGGCAAGTCCCGATAGACAAATCACAACACAGACAGCAAGGGCATTCCCTGTGAAGTGAGGAATTAAACCCCTTTAATTAGCTCCTGAAAAATAGCTCCTTATATTCTGGTTCCGAGTAGAGAAGAGGTTGTGGTTGGGCAGACTGAACCCGATGGACCTGGCCATCTAAGTAGGCCTGGCTTCTCAGCCAGTGTCCTTGTTCTAGATGGCAGTGCCTTGCTGCATTAGTTTTCACCACTAGTCTGATGCAAAGACAAATTTTGAAAAAATAACCTTGAACACATTAGATCAAGCTATATGAAAATTACAGCTTTTTTTGGTAGATAAAAATGATATCGGAAACTTTATATGTTTTAACCTAGTAGAAAAAGAATATAGACATTTATTCAGTACCTGATATATGCCCAGGACATGCCTGTTTCTTCCCTTCCTCCTTTCCTCCCTTCCTTATTCCCTCCCTCCCTCTCTCCTCCCTTCCTTTCTTTCTTCTTTCCTTCTTTACAGTGTACTTTCTATCGTATTGTATGATTTGACACCATTATTCCTTTCTAAGCGCCTAAATGCATTTGTATGTTTGAAGCATTTACTGCCTTGATTTTTGTGATTATGGTTCTTGGTTGTGATAAGAAATTGCATGGAAATCATAACCAGCCCCAATTCCCAGTGATCAGCTTGCAAATGGATAGAAAACCTTCTTTTAAGATGTCCTTCAATGTATGAGGCACATGTCAATGGGTGTTAGAAACCTGCAGGCAATAAAACAAAATGCTTAAAAATTAGTAAATAAAGGTTTGCCAGGGTTGAGCGTAATTTTAGCCGAACGGCAAACATTAATAGCTTAGTTGGAAGAACAGTTGACTTTTGGTCCATTCTCCCATTTTTATCATTAAAGTACCCAGAAGACACAGTAACACCATCTGATACCTAGAATTACAGAGTAAACTTTTATAGCACAGAAAATGCACATCAGGTGCTTGGACAGAATTGCGGGGGAAGAACTGCCCTTGTCATCTGGTAAGTTATACAAGTATGTATGCTGCTCAACGCTAAGAACTATTTCCTTTTAAGAGAAGGGAATTGGTTTAAAGTACAAGGAATAAAAAGAACCTGTACTAATGTTTTCTCCACAAATGGTATAAGACGACCAACCCACTGATTTTAATTTAATAAATTTGGAAACATCATTAATATTTGGAAGCTATTTGATACCACAATATAAAAGTATTTTATATTTTGTCTTTCACTATACTATTTACAGAAATAACTGCAATTAATAAAAACAAAAGTGTTCTTTAAGGAGTTGAATTGATCATAGAGCCCCTTCATATTTCCAGTTTTAGCATAAGACTTCAAAAAGTAGAATTACATAAGCCAAAGATAGGGACATGAAAAAGCAGCTGGTGCAAGTCCTTTTATTTTACAGATGAGAAATCTGTGGCCCAGACGGGGTGACTTGTTGATGGAACCGGAACACGAATTCATGTCTCCTGACTCCCTCTCCCTGTGCCTTGTTTCATTACACATGTGAAACAAGATGAGAAGCACTGAGCAGTCAGTGGTGGGGACCCCTCTGTAAATTGCTGTATAGGCATTCTTTTGCTCAGTGAACTTCATGTAGAGCAAGATGTACACTATGTACTAAAAATACATGATAATTGTTGCTTGACTGATAGTTACTAACTGGTTTATGACTAAAATTTTCACATAGTAAGCAGACTTCTTGGATATTATTATCTTTAAAGCAAATATGGAATTAATTTCAAACTAAAGAGTATATTAACAAATGCACAGAATAGCAGAAAAGAGGGAGGAAGGGTTTTTAGAACAAGGAACTTAGAAGATAATGATTAATTTTTTGACATGTTTCCATATTCCTTCACCTACAAGTCGCTTGATAAAAATGACCTAAAAAGTTTTTTCCTCTGATGCTAGCTCCTCAGCTCCGAACCTTGGCATTTTATCTAGCAAAAAAGCAGCCTATTTGTACTTTTTTCCTTCTGCATCAGTTTCGATTCTTTTTATGTACTTGCTTTTATCTAGGTGTCAGATTCTCTCCAAATGATAGATTGTAATCTCAGCTATAGGAAAAAAAAGAAACTTACAAAATGGATGGATTTGATTTTAAGCGATGTGGTCTAGTCAGGTGGCAGCCACAGAGAAAAGAGCCTGTAGCGAGCTTTGGCACTACCTGTGTTTTACATTAACTCTTGGTCTCATGCATATAAAAATATTTTACAAGAATTTTCTTTGTTGTATTTTGTAAAATCATTTAAGAAGTCTTTCCCCCTTAGGTCTTGGAGGATGATCCAAAACCTCTGGCAGTTTTAAAATCCGAATATAAATTGTATTCTGAAAACCAGTCGATTTTTCACTTCAAGGACATGGAGATTAGTTATTTACTCAATCTTTTTATCTGTTGAATATTTACTATTGCTGTATATTAGAAGCATTGTGAATGTATAATGAATGCAACTTTCATGGAACCTATAGTTTAATGGAGGAAGCAGGAAAGTAAAGAGACAATTATAACAGAGTGACAGACCTTATCATAGGGGTAGAGAAAACATGCTAGACGGAATAAAGTAGTGGCTTCTGTGAGGCAGGGACTGTGCCAAAAACATGCTTAGGTCTTATTAAAAAGGATGCATCTGTGGCATTGATTTGAAGATCCATGCAGATCCTGTGATCCTCATTCAGTAGATCAAACTGGATTCAGACTTTCAAGTTCTTATTAACAATGTAAAATGGATCTTAAAAACAGACCTAGAAGGGAAATGCAGGATAAGCAAATTACTTAAATGACTTCCCCACTCCGATGAAGTTTCAGGAACCAGATTTAGCGAAATCTAGTTTCACATGTGATTGATTTTATTTCACGTGAGTTTGCAAGGAAAGTGGTTTGGGGCACGAGAGGGGTTGGGGGAGCTGTCTAATTCTGTTGAACCAGATTTCCCAGTGTGGCTGTGTTGGAAGTTTTGTGATGGAGTTTCTGAATATCATCTTCAAATTTAAGTCTAAATTTTACATAGAAACATATTTTGTATTCATATTCAGAATAAACACAGTAGCCTCAGGAGTAGCCACAATTCAGTCTCTATCTTCAAGCAGATGATTGAGAAGTCATGGTTTTTACATCGGGAATATCCCAAGAAAAAATAGTGATAATGATAAGATTATGATCATCAGCATCAGCCCCAGTTACTGAGACCATTCAGGCTCTCTTCCAAGTGCCTTATATGTATTAACTCTTGTAATTTGTAATTTCTTTAATAAGTATATACAAATGTTACTTATATTTTACAGATAAAAAATGAGGCCAGAGACGGTAAGTGCTTTTCCCAGTGTCACACATCTAGTAAATGGTGCAAATCTAGGTAATCTTCCTAAGGCGTCACTCATCAGCTCAAAGTCAAGAATTTAAATACTGTATTCTGGCTTTCACAGATCTGTTTTTAACAATAGGCCTATACATTCAGAGAATATTAAGAAATATCCTATTTTCTGGAGTCTATGTTAAAATTTTGGATTTAATTATTTGAGCTCATAGAACCCTATTTTCTTGATTTGTTTTTATTTAAACAATAGCCACAAGACATACACAATCAGGTATATGAGGAAATAATCATTTGATGAAATGCTGGCATATAATACTTTTTAAAATTATTTCCCATTTATTTAGTATTTTACAGCTCAGAAAGCACAATTACTTGTTTGTGGTAATCTTATACTCTTTCCTATTACAAAACTTTAATTTGCTCCAATATCTTGTTTTATGTTATTTTTACCCGTTTTCCATCACTTTCCTCCAAGTATGCATTTCTCTTTTCTATTCCTTAGGCTTTTATTTTTTATTTTTTGAAAATTTAATGTAAATGTTCCAAATGAGTAGTTTCTTCCATATGCTTAGTTTGGGGTCTGCTTTTTGTTCTGGACGCATCATTGCTTGTGGCTGAAGGTCTGTCTCTGAGCCTGGAGGGGAGCTAGGTAAGGAGCAGGCAGACTGAGGCTTCCTACATGGGAGCATACTGGCCAGGTTGCCAGGAATGTGGAGGAAAGGGCGTGGGTAGAGTGCTGGTCCACAGCAACCTGGTCAGTATAGCATTTCTTTAACTTGTGCCCTCAAAGCAATATTGTTTTAAATCTTGCCTCCCACCCACGACATCCAGCATTCTGATGGCATTTCTGTTTTCCTGTCATCTGGCCAGCAGGGTTGTAACAAGTGTGTTTTGGACAATCAGGTGAAACACATTTATTAGAGGACTTCTTATTAAGATTTTATCCCAACAATTAGACCCAGAATCTTATTTGAGGGGGAAACAATAACAACAAACTTTCACATAAGAACTTTAAATCAAAATCATCCTGAATGCCTTCAAACGAGACATTTGCATCCCAAAATGCCGATTTTTTTCTTTCTTTTTCTTCCTTCTTCTTCCTTTCCTTCTTTCTCTTTCTTCCTCTTCCTTTCTCCTTCTCTCCCTCCCTTTCTTTTCATAGATCTTTTCAGTAAGAAGTAACCAGTTGTGATTTGGCTGGGAGGAGTAATCTGTAGGAGACTGGAGCCTGGGAGGGTGGAGAGGTGGGGCAAGCCTCTTCTGAATCAGGTTTGCCACAGTTCCAGCCGTGGCTGTGTTCCTTTGTAACTTTCACTTTCTCTGCGCTCCAGTAACACTGCTTCTTTCCCTCAACGCTCCTGGTCTGAGGATGCTCATGGTTTCCTATCGTCAACATGGAGGTGCCTCAGATTCCAGGTTGGTTCCATTAGTTCTGTTTACTCCTGGGTTACATGCCTCTTCATTACGTTCTCAAAATTGCAGCTGAGTGTGCTCTCTGCTTCCTCCTGGGACTCTCACTTCTATACAGCATAATATTAAATCCTGAATTTTCCCTAGCAAGTAACCTAGAGCTGAAGCCTCAGTGAGCTCATGATTTGAGCCCCTACGTAGAGCTGGGCAACATTTGAAGCAACTGGTGGCCTAGCACATTCCAGCGATGGCCAGCTTCACAGCCTAGGATACAGGTGTCATCACTACACGAATTTCAGTCTATGTTTTAGGGTCTATTACTGCATAGACAAAGAGCAACAGTGATTGTTACTCTGGTAGGCAAAGACAGTCTGTAAAATTCTGTTTCTCCAAGAAACCACCTTCATAGGATTTCAAAATGCCGTTTTCATCTGGACCTCCTACAAACCCTATCCTTCCTTCAAAACTCAGTTTAGCTCCTATATTCTTCAAAAAGCCTTCTTTTCACTTTTCAGTCCTTGGTGATAACCCTCTAACTTGAAGACAGTTCTTTTTGTTATTTTTTTGTATTTTTCCCTCTTCAGGCCTCACGCTGCCTTCATTCCTTTTTTTTTTTTTTTTGCTGATTTTATTCTTATAGTGGTTCCAAGATGGTTGGAACTACAGATGTTCTGGTTTACACTGGGCAAGATCCTTCACAACTGTCATCATACCCATACCCACTTCCTATGTTTTAGGGTATAGAATAAATAACAATAACAACAACAAATATTTTAAAAATTAGGCGGGGGACAGTGATCTTAGGTGACTCAGCAGAAAAATATCTGAATTGTGAATAATTGAACACAGGAAGGATGCTTTTATTTTTCCTTAAATATTAGGCAACGGGTTAATACATTTAGGGAATTGTCTGTATTTTATTGTGACAAAATGGCTTTAAACATTTCCAACCTGTGCCAACCTACACTTTTTTTAACTTCTAATTTGCCCTCAAGTTAGAGTTATCTTGTTCGCTCCATCATTACTAAATACATATAGGATATGCGTTCGTGAGAATAGCGGTATGCTAAACTTGTAGCTATTTAACAAATTGCTGTGATATTCACTCTGCTGGTCAAGTATTATTAGAAACTATGAAAAGATGCTAGAGAAGGATGATGTGGTCCTGTATAAAAAATGCCCCCCAACTTCACCTAAGCAAGGTCCCATCAGCCACTCCCAGTGAAGATAAGTGGGTTAGATGCCTTCAAAAGGTACGTGGCAATTTGTTTCCCAAAAGGTGTTCCAAATAACAGCAATTTTAAACTATGGTAGGAAGGTTACCTGTCCAACAAACTTAGGAAACGATAGGTTAAAGGTTGAGCTCAAAGTGTGTCCTTACACTTGGATTTCTCTGAACTTCTAATGGAAGGTATGCATGACAGATGGTCGAGAGGGTGGTTAGAATGTGCTGCATTTCTCAAATATGTTTATGCCATAGAAACTCTCCTGAGACTGCTGTTTGCAGGAGTGTACCTGACAGGTCAAGTTACTCACCTCTGAGCCTGGTTACCTTGTATTTATGTTTAGAATTTATTCATGTCTACATGGTTTGAAAAATTATTCGCTCAGCAGGAATTTAGGATTGTTTACTTTCTCCCTGTCTTAGTCCAGTTGGACTGCTGTAACAAAATATCATAGCCAACTGGATGGCTTCTAAACAACGGAAATTCATTTTTTATTATTATGGAGGCCAGCAGATTCAGGGCCTGGTCAGGGCCCTCCTCCTGGTGCACACATGGCTGTCTTTCACTGTGCCCTCACATGGTGGAAGGGGCACCTTTACAAGGGCACTAATCTCATTATGGGAGCCCCACCCTCAGGAGATGATTGTCTCCCAAAGGGCCCCCTCCCTAATATACCATCACACTGAGGGTTAGGTTTCAACATATGACTGGGGCAGGGATACAAACATTCATTCTATGGCACTCTCCTTGCTTGATACAGTGAAAGGGACCCCCATAAATCTGAGGCAAAAGCATCCTTATTAAAACCACATGCATCTATTGACAGTGTCCCATTATGCTCAGGACACTGTAATAAGAGTCCTTGACTTTAAGGGCCTCATGTTATAATTGGGAAGACCAGATCAACATAAAAAGTAATTAAATCTACAAGGTACTCTGTGCCAAGTGACAAATACCACATACCATGTGTTCAAGTTAGGGGGTTGTCACTAGGACTAAAAGGTAAAAAAAGGCTTTTTGAAGAATTTGGGAGCCAAACTGAACTTTGAAAGAAGGATAGGGTTTGTTGGAGGTCCAGGTGAAGAGGGCATTTTGAAATCTTAAGAGAGCGGTTTCTTGGAGAAACAGAATTTTACAGAGATTGTCTTTCCTACCAGAGTAATAATCAGCTGGTGTTCTTTGTCAATGTAGATCGAATATCTTTGTCTTTAAAAAAGATGTAGAGGAAAGGATTCACCTGAGGAATTACAGATATCATTCATCATTTAGAGAGCTCATTATATCAGGAAAGGTTTTAAAACATCTATAAAACTTTGAAAATAAAAGAAGTTACAGTATCTTAAAGCATTTTGGGGACCATGCCAAATCTAAGAGGCTATTGGAAATCTAGTAAGAACTGAAGGACTTGCAGAAACCACCTCTTACTGTCACCTAATTTCAAGCTTATCTGCTGGGGATAGTGGAAAATCACGATCATGAAAAATTGTAGATTCTGTAATTTCCTTGCCTTTTTCAATTTTTCTTCCCCACCCCCGCCACAGGTAAGTTTTCATTTTAAAGAAATACATTTCTCTCCTTTCCAGTGGCAAAGATAAAAACCTTTCACAAGTTTCCCAAATTCACACTATATCTCGGCTATGCTAGTGTCAATTAAATCAGAGAAAGCCTATAACGCAAGCTGTAATTATTTCTTTTCCATTTTAAGCAGTCATATAGAAGCTTATGTGGGGTCCTTTAAAGTCTACTTGTTGTTTCTGAGAATTTGATTGTATCACAAGCACTCAACTGGAGTTAAGGCACTTGAAATTACCAAACCACTTTCATTTTTTTCCCTAATTGGCCATTTTGATTATTCATTAATAACAGCTGTTGACCCTAACCATTGAAGTCATGTGCCAGTGGTCCTTTTACTCCATTTTGGTGAATGACAAGTCAGACAACATAAGAATGTGAAAAGAGTTATTAGCCAAAGTCTAAGTCATTAATTGGAAACCAGAAAACTTTGGGCTTCTGACTGATACTACTAAACAAATACTTACCAAACATTTACAGAGTCTGAGGTACTATTAAAACTATAGCAGGGACCCAAAGATGGATGAGTAAATCATAGACCATATTTTCAAAGGTTTTATTGTCTCCTGGGCAGACCAAGAGTAACTAAGCAGCAGTGAATCAACGCAAATGTTAAACAACATAAGGAATAAGGGGAAAAAACAAAGTAGGGAGTGAGAACAACTGGGGCTACCAATCAGGAAATAATCTGTGTAGTAGAGAGGAATTTAAGTTGTGTAGTTCAAAGAAAGTGAGAATTTCTATAAGAAAAAGTGGGATCCCCCATTCTTCACACCCCCACCCCTGACAACCAACAGTCTGATAGCTATTTCTGTGAGGTTTTGGGGTTTATTTTTTTACTCCGCATATAAGTGAGATTACCCAGTATTTGTCTTTGTCTGTTTGACTTTTTTAGCATAATGCCCCCAAGGTCCATCCATGTTGTTGCAAATGACAGTATTTCCTCCTTTTTTATGGCTGAATAACATTTGTGTTTTGCCCATGGGTATGTGTTTTCTACGTTTTGTTTTATTTTTTATTGAAGTATAGTTGATTTATAATGTTGTGTTAGTTTCTGGTGTACAGCTTAGCGATTTAGTACTACCTTTATGTATATATTCTTTTTCATTAGAGGTTATTACAAGGTATTGAATATAGTTCCCTGTGCTATACAGGAGGACCTACTATTTTGTATATTGTAGTTTGTATTTGCTAATCCCTAATTACCCACCTTCCCCCTTGTGGTAACCATAAATTTGTTCTCTATGTCTGTGAGTCTGTTTCTGTTTTGTAAATAAATTCATTTGTGTTATTTTTTTAGATTTCACATATAAGTGATATCATGTGATATTTGTCTTTCTCTGTCTGACTTACTTGACTCAGTGTAATAATCTCCAGGTCCATCCATGTTGCTGCAAATGGCATTATTTCATTCTTTTTTTATGTCTGAGTAGTATTCCATTGTGTGTGTGTGTGTGTGTGTGTGTGTATACGACATCTTCTTTATCCAGTCATCTGTCGATGGACATTTAGGTTGCTTCCATATCTTGAATTATGTGAAGGAGGTCAAAAAACATAAACTTCCAGTTACATGATCAGTAAGTCCTGGTGATATGACATGATGACTGTAGTTAACAATACTGCAGTATATATTTGGAAGTTGCTAAGGGAGTAGATCTTAAAAGTTCTCATCACAAGGAAAAAACAGTTGTAAATAGGTGAGGTGATGGATGGTAACTAAACTTACGGTAGTAATCATTTTGCAATATCTATATATCAAATCATTATGTTGTAAAACTTAAACTTAGCGTTTTTTATGCTTTATGCTATTTTTTCTTTTTCTTTTTATTCTGAAATTTCATTATTTATTTATTTAAATAATTTGCTGAGGTGAAATTCACAATCTAGAAATTAACCATTTTTAAATGGACAATTCAAACTATTATTGTTTTTTTTTTTTAAATGGAGGTACTGGGGAATTGAACCCAGGATCTTGTGCATGTTAAGCACGTACTCTACCACTTGACCTATACTCCCCAACAATGACTGCTTTACTTTAGCCAGAACACTAGAAAAATCTGGACCAGCCCCTACCCACACCAGTGAAGGCTAAGTGGGGGGCCTAGAGTTCCATGCTCTCTAGGTTTTAATGAGGGTCCTCAAATCCCTCCCTGGGGTGGTATCCGAGATGGCTGAGTAGAGAGCTGAAACTTGCATCCCCACCAAGAAGTAATGAGCCCTCCCACCACCTCCCCACCTGCCTGCTACCCCTGCCCCGTGATGTCAGTAGGGAACCTGGGAGAGCCTGAACTTAAACCCTTCCCTGGCTATAATGAGGTGCCAGTCCCCTTCCCAGCTAGGGCAGTGTCTCCCCACCCTCTTCCCCTACCCCTGCAGTGTCAGTAATGAAGCACTCCTACCTTCCCTGCCAGGGACTCATCAGTGGAGGCAAAATAAATCCAAAGCAAGCACAAGGAAGGAAATAATGAAGAGCAAAAGTCAGTAAAATAGAAAGAAAAACAATAGAGGAAATATCCATGAACTGAATGGATGTTTCTTTGCAAAGATTAATTGCAAAGAAACCGCCAGCCTTGTAAGGTTAGCAGACTTACAAGAAAGAAAGACAACATAAATTAGCAACATCAGGAATGAAATGAGGCTATCACTCCAGACCTACAGTCATCAGATGGATAATAAGGGAATATTATACACCAGACATAAAAACCAGGGCAAGTAAAGAGCTCCCCTCCAAGAGATGCTGGCATGGGAGCAAGGGCGAGGGAGAGCGTGAGGATGGTGTCTCAGGAAAGGTTTACAGTCAGCCCTTAGGTGTGTGTTTAGAGAGAAGCCTGCCCCTCAGGCCGCAGCTGTGATGATAAGCTAATAGTCCTCGGTCACAGAAAGCCTGAGCCCCTGGATCTCTTGTCTTATGCTGGGTCCTGGGGCTGAGGGTAGCTGTTTAAGAACTCTTTCTTCATTGGTTACAGTCTTTTGGGATCCAGGGTCAAAAGCCCTGCTGGCCACCAGAGCCAGATGATACAGAGACATCCCTTGGCAGCAGCCACAACAATCAAGGCCCCCGACAAGCGCCTTTCTGGACGATACCCGTGGGCTGGAGCAAGGCAGAGGGAGAGCACAAACATTGCCTCCCCCAGCCTCCGTTTCGGAGAGCACCTCTGTGGGCCCCTGGGAGTGTGCCAAACCCACAGCCTGCCCCTCAGGCCAAAGCTCCTGGGCAAGCAAACAGGCCTCTTTCTCAGAAAGACGAGGGTGAGGGGGTTGTGTTCAGTCTGCTGTTCCTGCAGTGCCCTGAGCATGGCAGTCCAACAAGAACTTCTCTCTGATTGTTACCAGTCCGAGGAACGCAAGCCCACCTGGCCTCCAGAGCCAGGTGGTCGAGGGGCATCCCTGATTGGAATCCACAGACACTGCATCGCCAGAAGTATGCAGACCTAAAACCGAGCAAGGGCTCATGTGCCTGCGGCCAAACTCTGACAGCAGGGTGCCAAGCAAGGAAAACGGGCAGCTCAGGCTCAACAGACCTAATAAGGGAACTCGATTTTAGAGAGACTTATTTTCTGAGGCACCCCTCCGGGAGACGCCAGCACGCTGGAATGGGGCAGAAAAAGAATGCAAAGATGGTGCTCTTTCTGGCCGGAGTGAGCCACATGGGGAATGAAAAGTTGGCGCCCACCAAAACAGAAGAAAATAATTTTTTAAGTAAGAAAGATGGCACCCTCTGGCTTCAGCAAGGCAGAGGGAGAGGAGGAAGATGCCGCCCACCGGCTTCCGTCCCCGGAGAGTATCCAGCAGGCTCTTGTCCCTCAGCGCAAAGCAAATGACTTTCTTCCCCGTAAAGTCTGGGCACTTTTCAAAGGGCCGCTGCCGTGCTGGGCCCCGGGGCGGGTAACTCTGGGTTTGGCCCTTTAAGATCCGTTCCTCAGTTTGCCACACCCAGTGGGTCTTCTGCGCATGAGCCCAGTTGGTCTTCAAAGCCTTGTCTTTCGGCGGCTGGACTCTCAGGAAGCGGTCTTAGAAGGTGGCGTGTCCGTGTTGGGTACAAACCCTTGGCTCCGCAGGGACAAGCTCCAGGTTTTGAGGGCCCTCCCGGCCGTGCCGGGGGTGCGGTTTATGGTGAGAAAGTGTCTCAGCCTTTCTTACCTGCCCTGAAGTGGTTTCCCTGATGGGGAGGAGCCATTGCCCTAGTGTTTAGTTTGTTTTCCCCGGGGAAAGTGTTTCATATATAACTGTAGACTTGGTGTATCCGTGGGAGTTCCTGCGTTCAGGCTCTTTTCCTACATGGACATGTTGAACCAGAACCTCCGAACAGCTTAAGAACAAAAGGAACCAGGGCGTCTGAATCAACAGGCCAAGAGGAACCAAGCAGAGGTGAGAGATGACGTGAATCTCCTTTTTTCAAATATTTATTTTCCTCTACTTGAATACTTAAAAAAAGTTTTATTGAGGTATAGTCAACATACAGTGTTATGTTCGTCTCTGGTGTACAGTGAGTGTGGTACTTGAGTACTTCTAATTCTTACAGAACACTCAGGGTGAAGCCATTTTGTTTCTACCGTCTTGACTTCCGTGCTCAGCTGAATCGATTTTGAGGCTGATTTAATTGTGTTTAATTGAGGCCATGTGGGGTGGGTTTCGTCGCTTGTGCGGAGGGAAGAGGGTTTATCACATGTCTAATACGGAGTAGAAGAATAGCCTTTATGGATCGTTGCAAGGAATATACCTGCCTTTCACAAAAACCATTCAGGTCTTTGTTTTGAAGAGATTACAAGTTTTCTTTTCCTGAATGTATATAACTCAGGCACAGAAACAGAAACTTCTTTTTCTTTCCCTTTGTGGTTACTAGCTTTTCGAACTTTTTGGTAACAGCAGAATTCAGGTTGGATTACAGGTGATCAAGAGAAATACTAAAAGAACTTAGGAAAATTGAGAAATCTAGGAGGTGTCATTATTTTTACTTGTCAGTCTTTGCTCACTCTCAACTAATATTATTTTCAAGCTGAAATAAAGTGAAAGATGTGATTATTGTAAAGATTTAGAAAATACTGAAGTGTCTAGAACCATTCTCATTTTCACCTTTAAACTCTGAGTGATATGCATATTAAGAGCAATTCCATGGTTTGGTGACTCAGCTGGTGGCTGGTCAGAAGTGATTGCCACGACTCACCTGTAAATTTCCTCTGACGTTTTCCGCTAGTTTTACTTAGATAGGATATGAGGAATATAAAGCAATAGAACTAAAATAGAATGGAAGGTAGCCAGGCTATTCTAGTGTAAGAATCAGCTCATTTACTGTGAATAGTATCTGAGAACATTTGCTTACATATTACTTCAAAAGCCAACATTGCATCACATATTGAATACATGGGACTAGTAACAGTAGTATAGGTTTTTAAAGAGCCTACAATAAATGTCTATGTTTCAATCAGAAAAATATATTGAAAATGTTTTATCTATAAAAGTATCTTGCAGAACCACATTTTTTCTCTATTTGCTCATTTCCGTATTAATCAGAGCCTTTGATGTATCAGCATATAGGATGTTTGAATGCATGAGTGAAAAACATGTTCAGGATGGGCAGAGAGATGGTTGAATTTGGGAGTGGCTTCCTAGGAAAATCATTTTGTCATTCAGGAATCAGAAATAGTCATGTTTCTAATATATTGCTATACTCAGACACAGACTAGGTATATCGACTTTGGAACCATGTTTCACATTTTACTGTCATTTGTTGTAACAATTATTGTAAAGATAAGATTTTTATTTCACCCTCACCCTTTCAAGTGTGTCCTGTGTACAGAATTAGAGTTTCCCAAGACAAGGCCTATTGGAAGGCATTGTTTGTTTCTCTGCTTTTTAGTAGAGGATTATTTTTTTTGCCAAACTGCAATAATACGTAATTTTTATGTATAGCCATGTCAAATAATGCAGTGAGTTTGTTACCTAAAATAATTAGTAAAATGTGAGACCTTTAGCTACAATTTGGGAGACCCGTCAAAGGACAGGACTATGTTTATTAGAATCATATAACCTTACACTTGTAAGAACTCCAGAGTTGTCTTTGGGTCCGGAGTGTTTGATTGTTGGATGACAGTTAATGTAGAAGTCCAAATCTCTGCGTCAATTTTTTACTAAAATAATCTCCAAACTTTAAAATAGATAATAAAGAAAGGCGAAATAACTTGTTATTTTATGAAGGAAAGAGAAATATGAGCGAACATTAATTGATCTCAAGTAAACTAGTGATATAAGTAGTTTCTACTTCCATTAAGGAAATGATGATTGTATAATTTGTGATCCACACTTGGGTAATTTTGCAAGTGAATGGGGCCTATTAACAATTAAACATGAAAAAATAGGCAAAAAGGAAGATGGATAGTGACCCTAAGAATGATTCATTCATTCACTAATTCAACAGGCACTCTGCTAAATACTTGGGGGGAAAAATGAAGAATACATTATCCTTATTCTCAAAAAGTTCAAGGCCGTGAGGGTGGAATGTATCTGTTTTTGTTATGAATTAAGATAAAACTTTTTAGGGAGCACAGAGGAGAGATTTCTATCTGTAGTGAGGATGCTGAAAGATGCTGTTAAGCCTTTAAAAATCCATAGGGTTGAGAATAATGAGCTCTCACTCCCTTTTGACAGCTGGGCATGCTATTTAAGTAGCCAATAGCAGACCTGAGGCTAAAGTATATGATCCCTGAGTTCCATTCTAAAACTTTCCATCCCACTCCATTACTCTTATAGGAGTTACCAGAGGGAAAGGGGCATAAGAAAATGCTCGAGATTTACTTTACGTGTCTCTAGAGACAAAAGATAACGTGAGGCTTCTTTGTGATTTAGTATCCTTGCACTGAAAGAGGAGGTCTCAAAACCCAAGTTAGTCACTTTTAACCTTAGCACTCAAACTATTATACATTTTGCTCTTTTAATGCTTTGAGATACCCAGTAGTTTCTTTATTTTTTTTCTTTATTTTTTCTTTTCTGTTTTTTAACTTTAATTTTTATTTTTTAGGAAGGCTTTCTGAGATAAGATTTTCCTTGCAAGTTGAATCTCATGATAGGAGGAATTGATCTGAGAAATTATTATACTCTGGGATGACTGGGCCTACACCACATTCTAAAGGGAATTTTATTGTGTCCAAGTATAGCATAAGCAGATCCTACTGTGTATACATATCAACTCAACCGAAGTCCATTTTGAAACTTTCTCAGATGTCGATGCTGTATTATATTCTGGAAACATACTTGTTATCTGGGTATGGTGCTAGTCAATAACATCTGGGCTGAGCCTGCCCACATGTAGACACACAGTTAGGCACACATTACATTGTCAAGCTTCTCTGCCATTTGTTACTTCTCCAGTGCTACTCATTTCGTTATTCATTTGTTTGATTTTTTGACTCAATTCACAACATAGGGTCATGAAATCAAACAAATAGGAGTATCTGAAACTTAATATCACTCCTTGTTTTGATTTTAGTCTGAAAATTATGTTTTTATGTGTTTATTTTGGAGATGAAATTTTAAAGATAGAAAATGGTAATTATAAGAAAAAGAGTAAAATGTGCTCTCTTTGAGGCAGAAAGTGCAGCACTTAGAACAAGACAATGGCCTCCATTCTCTGACTGACAGGTGGATATCACATTAGATGAAAATGATAAAGGATTTAGTGGACTGAAGAATCACTTCCTCTTGACAGTGCCCTGACCCTTGACCTCTGGCCTAACTCTTCTTGGCTTCACTAACACAGGGTAATTGTCACAGGTGTAGGATAAAAGACATCTCTACAGAAGCTACCAATGGTCCGAGATTTATTTCTTTTGATGGCCACACATGTACTGTTGAGATAAACCATAAGTTCTGACCTTCGCTGACCTGTAAGGACATGAACATTTACCCACAAGAAAGCAACATTCCAAATACAGGGAGCTTTCTTTACTCTTGGGCTTGAGGATCACGATCGTAATAGGGAGGGTACATGCATCCAGGCAA